>NC_071978.1:8440009-8489073 GCF_026283585.1 Hylaeus volcanicus | reverse complement strand
ATGAAAATCCTTTGTAGAGAAACCTTCTCTAACACCACGAAACCATATCGGAATAACATTCAGCCACGATAGCAACAATCAATCACCACAATACAATCAAAGCCAACTCACCTGGCTTAACGAATTTAAAAATGAAAATCTTTTGTAGAGAAACCTTCTCTAACACCACGAAACCATACCAGAACAACACTCAGCCATAATGGCAACAATCAATCACCACGAGAAAACCAAATCATTCCAGACAACCAGTTCGGATTTAAACACAAACACCCATCCACACACGCTCTACACAAACTGTTTCCAATGTAAACAATCACCTCAACAATGGCCGACTAGTACGAGCAGCACTTGTAGACCTGGAAAAAGCATTTGATTCCGTATGGATCCATGGACTGATTTATAAAATCCACAGAAAAAATCTCCTAAATGGCTCACTGCTGTCATAATTGACATGATCACAAATAAATTGTTTAATACCTAACCTCTCCAGAAAGACGTTCAAGATAGAAGAAGGCCTACAACAAGGAACAGTTAACTCACCTATTTTATTCAACATACACCCCAGCGAAGTAATCAATCTCTTCAACCTCAACACAAACAACCTCAAATTCTCAATAGCATTTGCCGATGAAATCAAAATCTATGTCGCCAACACCAGACCTTCGTCTATTCGCATCGAGTGTATTTCTCTTTCTTTAAGGGGCTGCCATGTAAAAAATTTGGGAACTACTGCAATAAAAGATGAAGTAAAAGTCTGATTCCTTAGGTAACGCGCCATTAAAGAAAAAAAGTAGTACATTTACTTTAAAAATCGATGAAAAAGTGTTGCTGGTTTGCTCACGGCCTTCTCTATCTTCGCGTAACGAATGTTGAAGCTCTCCACGAAACACAGCAAATACCATTCCACGGCTCTTAATGCTGGCACGTATGTAGGGGATGGAAGCGTTGTGCTGCACTTCTTTTAGGATGCTTGTCTTACTTTTCATCCTCCTCGTGAATCACTCGTGGAAGGTCGTATATGCAACGGTTATATTCTCGGAAAAGTCAGAGTAAATTTACGCAGATGCAGTTTGTCCTTGAACTTGATCGTGGACACTCGTTTATTGCAGACCAGTTAGCGATGAACGTTTTATCGTGTTAGTGTAACCGGATTCTCGAAACGGAGCATACTTATACATTATTTATCTCAATACTGGAAAACGGAATTCAACGTGATAATCGATTCTTGGAATTCCACAAGTTGTATTTTTTTAATGAAATTTGTACCAGATGATAAAGATTAAGATAAATATGATGATAAAGGGAGTTAAAATTATATAAAAGCATACAGCTGTACGTGTTAACGAATAGAAGTAGATACTTCTCGATTTTGTGATACATTTGTGTACGGAAGATCAATAGATTCTGGGCACAGATCTATGCATTTACTCCATAGTAGTAACACAGTGTATCTTGCTATCATTCGATGAGACTTTCTAGAGATCAGTCATTTACTGTTGCACTGAATACGCTCGTGTCTCATCCCTTTGGCATTCAGCCAATTGTTAACGAAGATAACGTAATGTTAGATATACTTCCCAGAAGCACAGTTAAGTGTCGTTGATCCCAATTAGTCGTTGTCTATGAAACGATGCGATGGGAAAATATCGTTGTTTCTATTTATGTCTCATTAAGGATCACCTTCCATCTAAGAATGGACATAGTACTGTTGTAACAATAGTTAGATGATTGATTTACCAACCGAAAGAAGGAAATACTCGTTCTGTCTTTAGTATTTGATAAGTTAATCTAGTTTGATGTTTTAATGACGAAGAAAGCTACAAATTTTCAAAATAATTTCTTTTGTGCTCACTTAGAACTAAAGTATCACGTATCGCCAAAGTATCACGAATTAGAAACCATCATCTAGCAATACATGTAGTTACTGACACTAGAAATCCATATATTTAAATGAAACCAATAATATTTACGAAAATATAACGTAAAGAGTTTAGTGAGGTAATCATAAATCTCGTCAGAAAAATCTTCTACTCATGATTCTTTAAAAAATCTATTTATTTTGTAAGATTTCCGTTCCTTTTTTTGATACGAAATGTCAGCGTAAATCTCACAAAATTTCCTCAGTGAATCCTACAGAAACCGTTCTCATTTGGTCCCCAATTGGGCTAATTAAGTGGTGCAGTATTAATGAAACGAGTACTAATTCAACGTCCTAATTCACCGACAGCATTCGGACAGTCTTTATTCATCGACCATCCTTAATCAATAAATTATTTTAACAAGAAGGACGTACTTTTCTTCTAAGTTAGAAAATAGATCTTTTCTCACAGGTTTTTCTCAAATAACTGTTTTTCAAATATTTTAACGCGATATCTCAAAAACCGTATGTCGAGTCAGTTCAAATGTTGCGTACATGTAAAAAACACTTCCGGCTATGGCGTGAATTAGGATACTTTTGACATTTTAAAAACTACTATTTTTTTCGAGCCACTAGTATCACAAATGGCGTGGCATAGAATATTGTACGTAACTTAAAAAAAAAGTTCTCTCTTAACTTATCTTTAATTTGTAATACCAGTCACGTCGGCGAATAATATTTTCTGGAAACCGTTTCATTTTTAGATTATCTCAATCCTCGTGGTCAATAATGTAACGAATTCTTCGAAATCCCAGCTACGATGCTCTCAGCGAAAACGGAATATGAAAAGGGCGAAATTCATGCAAATGAGGAGCCCGTATTACGCTTGAGGTGCTGATTCCACTTTCTCGTTCGAGTTGTCTTATGCTAACGTCAGAATTGTGAGTAGCTGCTGACAGAACGTTAGTTGTATTTCCTTTGCGGGTCACAATGTTTTTTTAATCGTAAACAGTCCCAGTTCCTAAAAACTTTTTAATGAAATTCGAATATACGGCAATCATCCTTCCAGCGATCGCGCTGCTTTCACTCAAACATTACCAACTTTGGCTAAATATAACATTGTATTTGTTATCTTTTTTTTTTTTTAAATAATTCATCGTGAAACCTTGACTGATAAACGGAGATAACGAACTGATTAGACCTCGGTGTTGCGAAGAAATATGATTGCAAGGTGATATATGCATTTCTTTTTTAATCACTTTTATCCGTGAGTGAAATTGCTTTCTTAAAAGGGAAGAAAAATTGTAGTAGCTCGTATCACTTTAACCCTTTTAAAGTGTTGACCATTTCTTGTTATATTCTTATGATGTTACAGCATTGGAAAATTTAATTTTAAATATATGTTCACAATTGTGGAGATTACTACAACAGTACAATATTTAAAATAAGTTAAAACTTAAATGTACAAAAATGTATGCATCTTTGATCTACGATAAATCTCAGCAGGTATAAAAATACTTCTCTAGAAATTTGACCATGCCGTTCAGAATATTTATATTAATACGCCGACGACATCGAACTGTGGTATCGTTGGGATTTGCTTGCGAAGGCTGTTAACAGGACACGCGTAAGAGACGCCTTTTTTAATGTCAGTTGGCTTCCAGTTCAGCCAGTTTATTTTCGACTCTATTCTGTCCTTGCATAAGTAAACAGTGCTGTCGTTGAGAGATATAAAGGGATCGTTCAGACCCACGAACGCGGTACCCAATTTTTTCTGCGGGTCGTAGATGATTTTCCAAAAGTATTTGGGAACTATCAGTGGCGTCTTGGTGTTAAATTCACCCAAGTGTATCTTCTGTTGTTGTCCATGTTTGTCAGCCATTGTCATTTCTCCATGAACTCCCGTGTAAACTTCCAGGTCGAGTAAACGATTTCTGACGAAATCTTGAACTCCCCTTTCTAGTATCGCCCAGTTGCCACCGTTGAAGCTGACCCATTGGGGTGCCGCATTTAAATAGGAGAAGGTGGCAGTTTTTTGACTGCCATAAACGAAGTCACTCATGGCAGTGAGGTGTCCTCGTGAGAGAAATTGATCTTTGTTGATTTTCGCCTTTGCGATATCGTCGGATTGTAGTATTTTCCCAATTACATTGATCTGCACGTTCCAATTGTAGAGTCTTCCCATATCCAGTCCGCTGAAGTAGTTCTCGTCCCTCCATTTAAGTGGCCTGAAGCATATGGTAATCAATTTAGCGCGGCAGCATTTAAATTGTGTCATTATCGGTGTTCTTTCGGACTGTTTAGCTGCGGAATAGCGAACGTTTAGTGTACAGTAATAGTTTTCAAGGAACGTGAGTCTTATTGGATGATCTTGCAATCCAAGAGCGTGGAGAAGAATTTCTTTTCATGTAGAGATGTGTGGATTATTTTTAACAACTATTCTAACCTCTTGGAAGATGAATTGCTAATAAACTAAAATCTTAATATATATTGACCCGTTACATACTTCCAGTTTGTGAAGATGTTCCACTACTTTATCCTGGGGAAATTTCATTATAAATAAAATTTTTTTTCCATTATTCTAACTTCATCAAGAATGAATTACTTTGTATAAAGCAAACCAAAACCCCAACTTACGTTGATCTATTTTAAGTTTGAAGTAACTGTGAAACGAAACGTACACGCACGTGCCTATAACCTTAAAGGGACTATGTACCTCTTATCTAAGCCTTGATAGGAGGTCGAAGCTAGTGTAAATTTACAACAATTCATCCAAACGTTCTTATCGGTAAGCACTTTGAAATAATCTGCCGCTGTATCGCTATATTCGTCATTACTTGCTCAACAGGATATGACACTGATATATTTTTCATTTTGTTTGTTAAAAGTTTTGAAAGTTTACAAACGTACATTTTCTGAGCGCACAATTTCCTATGAATTATTTGCAAACGGTCTTCAGTATTCTACACGTCAATATTTAACGAATTAATTCAGCCACACTTACCTGGGATACCCAATCTGACTATTGCCGTGCTTCCTAGTTAAACTGTACATCGAGTAATGAGTCACATAGGTATCCTTATCGTGACAGAGTTTTATAGTCTGCAAGAATCCGTGTTGCAACTGAAAACCGATTTGCATGGCGGAATATTTGTTCAGACAAGTCGTCAGCATGCTCTTGGTGGTGGCACTCGAGCTGATGAGACAGGTGAGTGATGAAAATT
Source organism: Hylaeus volcanicus (assembly GCF_026283585.1). Classification (NCBI taxonomy): domain Eukaryota; kingdom Metazoa; phylum Arthropoda; class Insecta; order Hymenoptera; family Colletidae; genus Hylaeus; species Hylaeus volcanicus. The sequence goes on along the minus strand of NC_071978.1, from coordinate 8,483,991 downwards.
CTCGAATTTTCATGTTGACGCTAAAGGTTTTACCGCTGATACAAGTGGCCTCTGCTTCTTTAACACCAGGCATGTTTTTGATATAATTGTTGTCGCCAGGACATGCCAAATAAATTGACTTTCCACTAGATATTTCCAGAACACTTCCATTATTTTTCTCAGGGTAAAGAAAGCGACCTCTATCTTCTGTTAGGATCAGTGGTTGGAGAGTTCCAAATTCACCATATTTTATGGACACTGCACAAGACGCTGAGAAACTAATTACAATTAGTAATTATCGCGACTAATTTGACTTATTATTGTCTTAATTTAAAAGTAATGGAACTTACCAGAGTATGCTGTCGGCAGGGAAAGATATATATAGAACAATAGAAGTGAAAGCATGGTTGTCATCGTGAAACTAACTGTATCTCTGCTGTATCTTGGCATTTATATTAGTCAGCCTCAATACGTATCGCATCAATGTTTGTCATCTTACAATTAGTACTTGACAATGATAACAAGAATGTAATTGAATACGGCGTCACGTTATTTCTTTTAAGCGTTCAGTTTTACCTATTCGATTGCCACTTGGAACTTAATTCAATTGTAGGATTAAACTGATAATATTAGTAGTAAAGAGTGACGGTACAATAGTTTTAATTCTTATAATCAGTAACTTAACGAATTCTTTAAAGTTTCAGCAACGAATCTTCTAACGAAACGTAGTATGAACAGGATAAAATATATGCAGATGAAAATTCCGTATTAGTTTGGAGATGCTGATTCTCTTTCTCATTCGAGTTGTCTTATGTTAAATCCATAATTGCGAATTGCTCTTGGCAGGTCGTCACTCGTGTCAGCTTTGTGGGTTATAGTTTTTTTAGTTATTTTATTGAGAACAGTCTCAGTTTCTAAAAATGTTTGAATGATATTCTGCTTCCTCCAAGCATTACCTATTTTTGATCAAAATAAATATTATATTAGTTATCTTTTTTTTCAGATATATAATTCACTTTGTTATTCCACGTAGTAGATTGAAATAACCAGCTGATTAGATGTGGATCTTATGATATGAAACAATGGAACACGTGCTTGCTAAAACAATTACTTTCTTAATGGAATGAAAAATAATGATAATTAATACTCAAACGAAGTCGAAATAAATGTACCGTTACTTTCCTAGTTTGTTTATACGGAGAACTCATTACCGAGACGAGGGTAGTTCGGAGTTCCAAGTTTGTTCAATGTATCCGAACGTCGAATACAACAGGGCATCTACTCACCTCTGAGAAGATCGTGTTTGATGACAGGTAGGGTAATATGATTTCATCGAGTCGATCTTAGTGTCACGTCTGAGTTTGAGTGGATCAAACTTCCTCGCTTCACTGTTCTCGAGTATATGTCTGCCTCGTGGCAGCCTTTGCGCTCGGAACAGGAATACGTCTTGTCAATCTACACTAAATGCTAAACTTATTGCATTAGATTTACGATTTCGCGATGTCCCTTATTGTCATGTTAATTACCGTGAAAATTTCTTCTGACTGGAATTGCAAAAAGATCTATTTTTTAACTCACAAAAATAGAGGAGCCTCTTAAACCGCTCATATCGTCAGTGTGTTGTTTATAATTATTCCAAGATAGGACGAATGATCTTCGTAGAAAGCACTGAGTATATTATATTACGTGTTTGAATTTGTATAGATGCCGAGAAGGATTGGGTTATTTGCGAGATAGTCATCGTCGCATCCATGGTTTATGGCACGTTTTAAAGAAGATTTCGCCAAGATTGGAGAATTCAGCCAACTTTCCCAGGAAAATATTCCAGATTCACAGTAGGTGGAATAAATAAAGCGACGTGCTCGAGGTACGCTCGAGTGGTCTGTTCAGCAGTACCCTTGCTAGGTACAAGCGGCCAAATATGGTTTCCGTAATTTACTTAATGGATCTGAGTTGAACCCACTTTTACTCTTTTTGCCATGAAAGTTTGCTTCTTTCGTGTTTCTAGGGGAAAGTTTTTGCTCAAATGTGACTGGAGAGCCTAGGGACTTAGGAAACTTCCCGACCGCGACGCTCGGCGGACCGATGTGACTGGGAGGTTTCTCTTAATTTTCTAAGAAATTTCCACGACAAGTTCTTCTGTTTGTACGCGTGGCATTCGTACCATTCGATTCACAATTCGAGCGTTTCGTTAAGTCTTTCAATACAATTTCGTTGAAAGCCTGGAACTGGTATTCAGTCAGACATTTAATATCAGGTTTTATATTTCCTTCTGCATAGTCTAAATAGTCTTAGCACTGATTATAAACTGAAATTGTATTATTATTTCAAATGTTCGTGTGAAACATAAGCCTGATTATTTTTAAATGTGACTATGAAATATTAATATTAGACAGAAGGATCTCCTTAAATTATCGTCCTATTTGATTAATTAAGTTTTAGAAATTTAACATTTGACCATAACATGTAATTCTGAGTTTGTCAATTGGTAGAGAATACCTATCGGACATATTTGCAACAGCTATCAAGAAGTTTTAAGAAGATAATCCTCTACTAGAGCTAGGGGCATTATGTTACCAGCTTAAACGTATCCCGAAAATCGGGTGGGTGTGTGTCGATGGCGTTGTTTATTCCCGAGTTTCTCTAATAATTCCATTTATCACGTTCAATTTCCTATTTCTCCTGTTTCCTAGACTAATGTCGACACAAAACAACATTAACGTAGCATTCTGTCACCGGATGCCGTTTCCGCATTCGCAGGTAAATTCGTGATATCTAATTACATCAGGTTCATCGTTCTCTTTGCAACTACTCTTGTGTACGATATTTATCTCTGTCGTTTTGCGAGAACATCATTGTGTGTTGCACAATCAAAGTCCTTCAATTTGAAAAGCATTAATTACGATTGTTACCATCTTTCAAGTTTAAATAGTCATTGAAATTTGTAATATTATCGCAAGGAAAGTTCTTTTCTAGGCTTCATCTTTCATACCGACGACATACAGCGAGTTAAAATAAGCTTAGAGCACGGGAACATGTGGAGAAATATTAAATTTGTAAAATGTGCCGATCGTTTCACACAATGGCATGGAAGTTTCCATTGGTGTTGAAGTTTTCCTTGGGTGGCTCGTATTCGCCCTGGCAACGCACACGTAGGAAAGTTTTTCTCGCACCTTCGTGGTTTCGTTTTTCTTCGACACGTAAAGAAAACGGAACAGTAAACGCGGTATTTCTTACGCTGGCGAGTTTTCAACAAAGAAAGCACCTCTGTCGGGTCCCACGAACTTCGTCGAAACGATTATTTAGCAGATGACAAATGCAACCATTGAACTAATGAATAACACCTATAAATAGTAATTGAAAGTGTATGATAACGATCCTGAAGCTTTTTGTCTGCCCAAGTACATATACATTATTTATCTTTAATACAGCTTCTATTCAATAGTATTTAAAGCATTTGTGAAGCGTTTTGATAGAAGAATAGGATAAGAAGCGTAAATTGATGTTGGATAAGGAGATCTGCTTCTAAATTTATTTTCTAAACGTCCTCGTAATGGTTTTATGATATTTCATTTAGGTGACTTAGCGAGGGAAGATGATGAAGTTTATCTTGGTTGTCTTGAGACCAAGACATGATTTTTTCTATCTTTTAGATACAGACCATCGCGGAAACGCTTCATACTTAATAGTTGAAAGAAGGAAGTCCTAAAAATATCGAAATGTAAAGTTCTAGTAAAAAAATTCCAAGAATGAATGCTGAGAATGTTCACAACGAGCAGTCGCAGAAAGAACAAGAAATACTTAGATTGCTTTGGTTGCCACAGTTGAAGTCTGCGTGTCTCAAGTGTTAAAATCATACTGCTTTTAAGACACCAGCTTGACACTACCCAAACCTTCTACTTTTTCTTCCAAGCAAGGATGAGGTTACGTGTAGGTAACAGGGAAAGGGAGTTTATAATTTAAACGCGGTTTCCTGATCAGGCAATGCTTACGAATCAGCATCGTCCTTTATTAATAACATTTCCTTCGAAAATATTTTCTTTTCGGGCATGTACAAAGATAATCGCATTTTTTCATAAAATTGAAAACTAGGCGTATACTTGACAGCTTGCACATGTTGCAGCGATGATGAACTATCTACAGCTACATATTATAATCTTCGGTCTCGACTGGAGAACTCCAGTGAAGTACTTCTTGACTACCTCTTGTGACTTTCAGTGTTCCAGTGCTACCACTTCTGAGAGATTTGATTCTGTCTAGCTTCGGAGTACCTATAAATACACACTTCGGAAAGTACTGAAGGATTCGAAGGTTCGAGTCTAACCTACTTGAACTTGATCCTATCTCTCCTCTCCAGACTCCCAGGCTTTAAACTATAGAATCCTAATGCTTAAGGGTTTGTGTAACAGCGTCACTAATGGTTATCACTGAATTCTTTGGGAAAGATTTGACTACGTAGAAAATTACTTCGATTTAGACTTTGAAATTTTATATCGATCACTTAACACCCTAGGTATAGTTAAATGGGGTAGTGAAACTATGTTTACAAAGAACAGTATAATGATTCGTATAAGTAGGTGACATTAAAATACTTGTAAGCTTGTCGTAGTGTGAAAAAATTAGTTAAACAAAAGTTGTTTGACATCAAGGGTGACATACAGGGTGATTCACCTAACTTGTCGGCCTTAAATAACTCGTAAACTGTTCGTTCTATGAAAAATATTTCAAACAAAAGACATTGCTGTTTAATTTGATCTTTCATACAGATACGAGGGTGTTTTGAATTTTATAATTGAACATATGATATTACATTCTGAAATTCGAAATAGAATTACGATGATAGCAAGACTGAGGATATCCTCGAGTAATTTACCATTTTTAAAAGCATACAGCAACGAGCTGTCGATATTTTCTTTTAAGAAGTAGGCCATGTTGGCGAGCAACCCGCCTTACCGACTCTTCTCGAGGTTATAGGTTGTCTCATGAAAGACCTTTTAACACCGAAAAAGACAGCAAACGTCGTTTTCCATAATTCGTTCAGCATCGAGGAAAGAAGGCAAAAGAGTAAAGGCTTTGAGCTGTGCAAGAACTTTGTGTATGCATGAATTCTCGAGACTATCCTTCTAGTCCCTTTGTAGCGTGATTAAGTACTCGTGCTGCCTTAAAGAATCTTTCGTTTATGGAAATAAGTAATAAATAGGCATACAAAATCCCTGTGATCGAATTAATTCTTCATATCTTCTTAGATGGCATTAGACGACGAAGGATGTTGATAGCGTCGGAAGATCTACCGATGTATGTTAGGCAAAACCCATTTACTTGTCATCTTATCTCGTCAGCTGTAGAAAAAACTCTTTGACCACCTATACGTAGTGATGTGCGCGAGACGAGACGAGACGAGACGAGATTTCTACGATCTCGATCTTGATCTTGAATTTTCAATAATTTAGAATATATGATCTCGATCTCGATTTCGACGAGATTTTGACAAGATTGGCAATACAGTTCCAAATATGCCAATATCACATTATAATGCAAAAATCAAAATTTCAGAAAATACGTATGTGTAGTTTTATCTGTAGTTTAAAAACACAAATTGTCGTGATGATTGACTAACATTTTGCAATAGAAATATATTAATGTTAATGCATAATTTATAATTGAATAATAATGAATTTTTCTGCAAACAATAGAAAACAAAAGAAAACAATAGCATATTAATTTAAATCAATTATGAGCAATTCTAGTTCAGGTTATGAGACTATATGGTGTTAGAAATAATTTTCATTAGCTTGACTGAATTAGATTATTTATAATTACCCTAAAGGTTTCAGAAGGCCACTTCTATTCCTGAAAATTTCTCACTTTCTATAACGTGTAACGTTAAATGCCTTTGATTTTCCATGTAACGATAGATGCACTATAAAGCATCAAAGTATATTCGATTAACTATCTAGAAGGACCCACCTTGAGTTCGTTTTCGCGACTTTATTGTGTCATCGCCAACCCTTTTGCCCTACTGACCTGCGCGGTATAATGTATCAGAATGTTGTTCAAGAAGACCAATCTGATCATTAACAGGTACATCAGACTTTAATTTGACTTCAAAGCGTTTTCAAAGGAGAAGTGAACAGTGAATCTGTTAACACGTTAAAAAATACAGGATGCTTTTTTAATATCAATGAAGATATCAGCTTTCCTTCGACCATCGACCTTCAGTAACACATAGACTTCCGCGATTTTATATTTCGCATCACACTATTCGCATTACACACCGTGGTCAATATAATTTAACCTCCGCACTTCTACCTTCTTCACGCTCCCGTGCCTTTCGTCCATCCCCAATTCCCTCGGTACTCGTCACCCGACCAATATCAGCCCGATTCTCCCCATTATAAATTTTCATCGTCCAACTATCTCGTAAATCAGTTGGATCGAATCGGGAGCATGCGTGGCCGATCGATGACCGCAGAGATCATTTGTTGCATTGCTGGTTGTCACGAATTCGATGAATGCGCGCGTGATCAACGTTCGACGAATTACCCAGCCCGTTATCGGGTTTAATAGGGCTCAGTCGCCGGCTTTCCGAGCTAAGCCAGCTATCGCGTTTATGGCTGACATAATGGGGCATGAATGATGCGAACAGTGGTGACTCGCGTGATTATTTTGTCAGCCCGTTTCTTTCCGTTTTGTTTCAGGGGACCATTCAGTGTTGTTCGGAAATGCATTCATCGGCAGACGGGGCAGACGTTCGCCGTAAAAATAGTCGACGTTGCAAAGTTCACCTCCAGTCCTGGTCTAAGTACAAACGGTGAGTCCCAAGGGGAGCCAGAATTCCTCGTACACCTCGGTGTGTTCCGCCATTAATTTCCGCCGCCCGCTGCGAAGCATATAGCACATTCCCTGTGTCTTGCTCCCGTGTTCCCATATTCTCTTTTACGACGTACGCGTACTTACAAGCCTTCGAGCTGCTCATTGTGCGCTTCAATGGGAATTGGTTTCGTTGTCGCCAATGTATTCCGTGGATCTTAATCTGGCATACCTAGGGGCTTCGAAAATGGACATGGGGAGTCCTCGAAGCACACGGTATCATACCAGAAAGCTATTCCACTCAATTTTTGATAAAGAGAGTGTTTCACGAATTGAAAAAGCATTTCAGAGAATTTATTTTAATATATTTATTATTTTCTTTTATGTAAATTAGAAGAATGAAATTTTTGTTAAATTTACCAAAGTTACACTTCTCTAATGGAAACTAACATCGTACTAGATGAGCATAATAAGCTTATGGACTGGTTGAAGTCACTTCTAGCATAATGCACTCGATATACACACGCATGGACATGATGATCGGTATAATCCTGTAATTCGAGGATTTACTGTGAATTCTACAGTTGTTATCGAGGACGTTCGGTGACGTATGAAGTATATGGAATTCTGTTTATATTAGTCGGTGATGAGATTTAATCTTGATTGGGTTGAACGAAAAGTACTATAAAGAAATAAAAAAATAAATAAATAAATGGAACGAAATCCAACGATTAACAAACAATATTTTCAAGAAAAGGAATTTAGTTAATTAAATTAAATGTCTACAAAAAGATATAGTATTAACAACTTCGTCCCTAACAAAAAAAATACAATAAAATTAGTTACTTAAACTTGGTGGTACTATTCCCAACTGGACCGCTTGAAGACAACAATTGACTAGAAGGACCTAAAATTGGCCAATCGGAAAGCCATAACGTTCCATTTCGTTCACCAGGATAGCGCAAGAGCTGATATATCTTTGGTAACTTAAAAATTCACTCTTAACTGCGATGTCCCATATCCACCAGACCTAGTACCTTTCGATTACCATTTATTCTGGTCCCCGTGAAATTCTCTTAACGGCAGGAACTTCATTTACCTGAAAGCTTGCGAAACCCATCTTCGGCAGCTTTTCTTCCAGCAAAGTGGAAAGTTCTACAAAGATTGAAATATAAAGTAGCGTCAAAGATGACGAAAGGTCATCGATAAAAGTGGGGCACACGTTGCTGAAGAGAATTATTTCTAAATTTAAAAATCACCTTTTCGTTCAACCTGGAAATCGACACGGACGTTTCGTTCGACCCAATATAAATTGGAGTACGTGTGAAGGCTTAGTGCGTCTACAGAAGTTTCTTGAGGCTTAATATAATCGATTGATGTACCTCTTACGTTCAACTAACTTGGATCGCTGTTACAGCTTACTGGGAAAATTGGGCTTCCTTGTTGCATGTGTTTAATTTGTGGGAAGAGGTGTTTGAAAATGAGATGTTCGAATTGGGAAAGTTTGTTTTAGTAACTACAATAATAATGTGATGATTATTTTTCTTGTCTTGTAGCATTGTCAGATGAAGGGAAAGCTTGTTGATGATAAGAAGAAGATAATATTAGTTTCCTAACAATATATTGTTGTCGATATGAATACTGTGATTTACTGTAGAGAATTATATAGATGTAAGACCGTTGAAAGTATTTTTTGCTCAATATTATTATTGATATCCAATACATTTTAATAGTCCAAATTTTAATAGACTTTGCTAAAAGTTCTGTGCGTACTAGTAGTAAGCATTTTAATTTTCTATTTTTTTATAACGTTTGTCGCTGATGCTGGAATCATCCACCCTTATCGCCTACGCATTTTAACCCATAAAATATATCTATAGATATAAAACCAGTCTACGCTAAATGTAGAAATATGTGAAGAATATTATTTCAGAGTATAATGTAAAATTAGAAACTGCAATAAATTAGTAACAGAAATAAAAATTATATAGAAATAAAGAAATAAAAATTAAAATAAATATTGTCTATCCATGTGTATTGCTAAAATTTAAATCTAAATTGCAAAGATCTTGTCTACAATTTTCTATTCTCAACAGTGGATTGTGTTGAACTTTCAGAATTGTATATTATCCAATTATTTAAACTCTTGTTGTGTGCTCTTCTTGGTTTTTCATTTAACTAAAAGCGTCTTGATTGTACAATAAAAATAACTATAAGTGGTGTTTAACTACCATAAAAAATGAAAAAATTGCAAAATTAAAAAAATGATTTATTAGACATGCTTCAGTTCGTGCAACCCCAACCTTTATGGGTAAATAACTTTTAGTGTCAAGTACTTTCCCTACGTGTCATTATTATTATAAATTATAAATCGACCTTGCATTTATATTTCGTACATTTTATTGTTATTCTTTACATTCAGACAACTAAAATAAAATATTCGTATGTAAAAGTATGGCTGCGATTGCATTTCATGAACAAATTTAGAAAGACAAAGACAATTAGCAATGTGAATTCCGGTATATTAAGTTTTTCGAGAAGTAGTATGCCGTTTTCTTATAGTGAAAAAATTATTGTCAGACTACTTCGTAGGCGTGCACTGTGTGTAGTGTGTATTTTTGCATGTCTAATAATAAATATTGCATTTTACATACCTAGGCGTCTAAGAGATGCATTTTTCTATTAATAAATCAAAAGGAGATGCGTCGCGTTAAGGGTTAATAATACTATGAAAATGCGTCATTGTTGGAACGTAATTTCAAAAAGTGCTCGTACGTCATAAAATTGATAAAATTCCGTGATTGTCTGCTTCGAGGAAATTCGTGTGACATATTTTTGTATTCGTGCTTATTTCACGTGCACCAGTTCAGTTCATTTAATCTTTCCATGTGTGTGGACACGACAAATTCCAATCGTCGACGTAGGACTTCCATTTAATATTAAATCTGATAAATTTGAAATTCAATGTATTCCACATTTTCTCGTAGATTTTATTTAAAATTAGCTTATACCATTTTGTTTGAAATATTTCTGACAGTAATGGGGAGGATTAAAACACACTTATATTGATATATGAATCAGTAGACGAAATCAGTGACAATGACCGGATTTTAAAATAAATATTTTGCTCAGAACATAAAGATGTCTAATATTTCGTATCTTGGATTCTTATCGTCTGCGACTTCATTGCTCATGTTATAGCTTCTCATAAATTCTGTTTAAAAATGTACGAGCCACTGTTACAACAGAAATAAAGCTTCATAACCATACGATTGCTGCAGATTTGAAGCGCGAGGCCACAATATGCCACATGTTGAAACATCCCCACATTGTAGAGTTGCTCGAGACCTACAGTTCGGAGGGTATGCTGTACATGGTATTCGAATAGTAAGTATAGCGATATCAAGTTAATTTATTTCACTTTACAGGCCACTGAGACTTGCGTGAAATTCGAAACGAACATACCAACCCTTTCTGATCCGTTTTTAAAAATTTTCCATAAATTTACAAACACTATAAAACGCAATGAGAAGTATCATTCCATAGTACCACAAGTATTCAACACATTTGTAAATAAATATTGCTGGAAATATAATAATTAATTTAAAAATATCATGCTACACACGTCAATTCAAAAAAGTTCACTCCACTTATGAGGGGTTGAGAGTCATAATGATTATAAATAAATAAAAATAAAAGTTTGAGCTCACTTCTTTTTATTTTATGTTTTATTTGTAGCACTATGACTCTCAGACCCTGATGTTTTATTTTTCATTACGAATCGAGTATCGTCTCAGTTATTTGTCAACACAAGTAAATCCAAGTATTTCAGAGAAATTCGCGTAATTTAGTGTAAGATGTTCGTTCGGTCTTTGAACGTTTGAAACGTTTCATTTCACGCGAAGAAGAGTAGAGTAAACTTTCGAAATAGCGAAATAGGAATAGTATGGTTGTAGCCGAGACAGTAAAAGGAATGAAAGTGGAAAGGAAAGACGAACCGGCAGCTGATCCTTCGTTAAATGATGTTGGAACAGCTAGAAAAGGACTGCACACTTTAGACTTAATTTCAATGAAGTGTTTTCAGATGTATCTATTCTGAAATAAGACAGAGATATTAATATTCACAATATAGCGACATAAAATTCTTAAGGTGTCACGAATATTAACGAAACAAGCATTGATTTTATCATTTTATTTAAATTAATGTAGAATGTCATTTAAGAGCAGGTTAAAACATACTTTTTATCTTCGTAGTATACAGATAATTGAAGTATTCCAAATTGTAAATAAATTAAAGGAGTGTGCGAAAAGAATACACTTTCAGTCACACACGTTTCACTACAAACGCGCAATGCGCAAAAGAAATTTGATTTACTATATTTAATTCATTAACACGTCCCCTATTTTTAGAAGTTTTTCGTCACTTTTGTTTACGTAAATGGACGTCTGGTGTCTGCAAAGTAATCCTGCGGTACAGTGTGAATCAGTCGCGTGTTTTGACTGACATAAATCTGGAAGCAGGCAGTATCTGTAGATGATAACATCCGGTACACACGTATGATGAACAATTTCAGATTCTTGAACTGCCATACCGCCCGTGAAAGTTTACGTCACAGGAATTTCATACGGATATTAAAGGAGTTCATTCATTTTAGAAGTTTAAACAAATCGAATGTATTTTATTTTACTAGTCAACAATGCCATTCCATGATTTCTAATCGCTTTCATTATGGGCATTTTGGTACTTGGGTTTCCTAGTTCTCAATGATGAAAAGAAAATATTTAGCACTGATAATTGTGCACCCAATAACAGTTCGAATCGCTATCTATATTTTTACCTTCTCTGAAATCATAGGGTATCTGAATCGTGTCTATGAAATTATATTGGTAAATTCGTGAATTTAATATAGTTATGGTACATTGAATTAGGTAGTGAATTAGGTGTTTATGTACATAGTACAGATTGCCTATCTCGATCATTGCAGCCACTTCCTGAATACAAATTTCGCTTCGCTGTGAATGTATTTAATTATCTTCGATTCAATTATCCTCGATTCAATTATAAGCAGTTCACTGAACGTTCTGCAGCATTGAGTCACTTTACAATCGTTGCTGGTTACTTAATCATCCATGCGAGTCGTTGAGTTGGAAAACATTAATTTCTCGAATGACAACACGGGCGCGTATTATTGTCAATTCGCTAAGGAAACTATATCGAGTGAAAGTTGAATAAGTCACTTTTTGTTGATTTTCTCATTTCCTACACGAATCTGTAAGCACCGAGTAATTTATTACGTTCGATTTGTTCGTTTCCTGTGGTAAAATCGCACATGGCGCTATAGTTAGGTCAAGATCAACTGGTTGCTCAAGGCCACTGGCGAGTTACCCCATCACATATATTTTAGTTATTCTGTATGTCACGTCTTCGTGCCAACCGGTAACCGCACAGTATCTCTGAAATATCGATAGGTAGATAGATAGGTAAGGCATTTATTACATGCTCTGGGACAGTGTCCCCTAAGAGCCTAAGAGTATTAGGCTATTGCACAGAGCGTTACATGGGTCAGCACTGTCAGCAGAACATAAGCTCTACAGGGTGTCCCTATAGTCTGAACATGTAGTAAATGTCACTATCTACAGTTAATTTTCTTCCATAAAATAACTATGGCCACTCCTTATTCTCTATGTGTCCATTCTTCAAGGACACCCTGTAAAACAAAAATACTAGAGTCTGCTGGTGCAAACATCTAATAAGTTCTGCATTAGTTCATTTATTATTTTTTATGTAATTTATATCTATCATTTCTATTACCTATTTTCGTGTAAGAAATTCCTTGAGCATGAAAAGGTCGAACATTTTTGACATAAAACTGTGAATTATTCTTATTAACAAGAAGACATGGTATTAAATTTACAACAATTTCAGAACTTAAAGAATCCAATCCTAAATTTAAAACCATTCATTGACATTTATTAATGAAACAGTTAAACTATGCTTGTGCTATTATGGATTATTTAGTTGTATTCGTGTAAACAATACTTTTTACATTTGATCGTCTCAATCTTAATATACAACGCGATCGAGAAATAAATACGTCGTATTCTCAGTTTTCGAATCGGAAAGTGTTGCATACGTCTGCTGACGTATCTCATTATGGAGATTTTGTTATTCGAATGTTAGCGTAAATCGTTGTACTTTGTAAATTGTATGTTAATGCCGACGCTTCTGTTCCAGTATGGATGGCTCTGATTTATGCTTCGAGGTTGTCCGAAGAGCGACTGCTGGATTCGTGTACAGTGAGGCGGTTGCCAGGTAAGAGAATGTATGCATTGTGTGTATAAAATTATTCCATGCACCAGAACTTCATTCTTCTATTCTACGTGTACTTTGAAACGACACGGCTCTCCAAACTTTCGAAAGAATCGTTAACCTAGATTCTAAGGTCCAGCGGTCTCCATTTTGAATATGACTATTGTTGCCTCAGAACATGGAATTAACAATTTGCATATTTCCAGGTCGTCGGTGACAACTTTTTCTTGTACATTATGTAGATCTTCCCTATCCACGACGGTGCATTATGTGTAAATAGTTATGGAATATTATTATTTTATGTAATTTCTTTCAAGTAATGAATTTAATTTTTTTTCCATTGATTTTCATTAAACCTATTGTTTTTATTGTCATAGTTAACATTGTACTGTTTAAAGGTGTTATTAATTATTGGGAGTCTTTATTAAAATTCCGGAATAATAATGAGAATGATAGCTGGTTTGTAAATAGACAACGGCTAGCAACGTCTTTACATATTGTTCTATTTACAATGAACAGTACGCATGTTTGCTCTAATTACTGCGGTTATGAAAGGAAGCGACATTTCCTCACAGACATTTCCGTCTCCTGTTTACAAATTCGCCCGTGTTGAATAGCAGTAAATTAGTCGACCATATGACGGACAACTTAAGCGTACGTCATGTCCAAAATTGTCCGTGAAGCGTGTTGCTCTCTTCATGGTCGGTGCAAGTTTAGATCATTGCTCGCAGCTATCTGAAACACTTGTAGCGAACAGATCGGAAACGGATCAGACTTTTTTGGTCTTGTGTTTAAAAACCAGAATATTTTAGGATATATTTATTCGCATTTGAAATTGGGTACTTAAAACATCGAATTAAGGTCAGGAAGAATAATTTATAAACATTGAATCAATCGTAGCATTTGTCTCTATTCATCGACGATACGATCCTTGTCATTATTTCCCATTTATCCGAAATAAAATAACGAATAATAAATAAAAGATACACAGCTTTGAATACTTATTTATTTAATATTAATTACTATCTGAAATTATAAAGGTCTCCTCTTTCGATGTACTTTTATCTATTTTATTATAGACTACAGGTATCTATTGATTACAATTTATATTACTTACTAAAATTAAATTATATTTCACGTTGAACAATTACAAAACTTTCTCCGAATAACCTTTCAGTAGAATAAACGTTACAAACAAATGTCTACACGGTGTTTTCTATCTTCGTTTGAATAAAATTTTGTCCATTTTTAGAATACTCGAATAAGTGGGTACGAACATATCTACTAGTTTCGTGGACAGCTTACAATTGGGCGTTACCCAAGTGTTCGGAATCGATCTTCTCCTCCTCGAAATATATTATTGAACACTACAGTTCGAGAGATCCGTAAATTACTTGCGCTCAAAATCTTTGTGCGATAATACAGTTTCTTGAAGATTGAGAGTTGTTCTTTTACAAATGATGATTTTCGAACTGATAAACGTGAAATAGTTCGCGGATGAAGTGTATTTTAGGAGAAACGCGGGCTGTGGAGCAAACCAATTAATTCCACAAATAACAGGAGGGATGGAGAGAAGGGCATAGAAAATCGAGAGGAGTGAATCGGGTGGGAACGTTCATTCTGATAAGGCAGTGTTTCTCGTTCATTGCTTTTGCGTATACATGTGCAATATTAAATGGAGCAATACAGAAGCATGTAAATCAGCATATTTATGCCATACAAAAATAGGAGTAATTATAAATATAGTATTTACAATGTTGTGTATATTAAATAGTGCATACTATTTCATGGAAATTCTGTAACTTTTAGTATATTACAAAATTAAAAATATTAAATTATTCATTATTTTTCTATGTCATGGAACGAAAGTAATATCTAGGATAAATACGGTGGCAGTTTTATTTATTTTATAAAACATTTTCCAATGCAAGCTCCGAAATAACTGTTCCCGCGGAATTTATATTGCACCACTTTAATTACACAATTTTTCACAAAAACATTTATACAGGACAACAAGAGATGAAGTTAATAGTGGTGCCACTAAATATATTAATAACCTCCTCCTTTTCGAAGTCGGTTAAAAAGCGATTACCATGGTTCTCGTAGCACTGTTATTAAGTCACTTATTTATATGACTGTGGGACACAGATGATTCGTTCTTTAAGAATTTAAATGTGAAATACACTTTTAATTTGATTAAAAGAGTACAATGTATAGTTTGTGCCCAACAAGATGCTCTTTTAAAAGTCATATCATCTAGATATCAAAAGTCAAGGAACGGTACATGCAATTTTACTCATTACTACTTATTTATTACCTAAGCTCGCTTCATTCACTTTACTCCCAACGAAACATTTAATCGTTCAATTGAAAAACATCAGTACGCGAAATCAATACGACGGCCCCGCGTTACTCCTGCCGCGTCTTACGCTGCAACAAGACTCCGAGACTTTTCTTCCACGAAGCGTTGAAAAACGATACGCGTCCGTTTCACAACTTTTCCATCCCGCTTGGTATCCGAGTGTAACGCTCCCTTTCGTTTTCCAGCCATTACATGCGACAGATCCTGGAGGCGTTGCGCTACTGCCACGAGAACGACATAATTCATCGTGATCTAAAGCCGCAATGCGCCCTCCTGGCGGGCAAGGAAAATTCCGCACCGGTGAAGCTACGCGGCTTCAGCGTCGCCGTGCAACTTCAGTCGTCGCAGGCAAACGGCGTCGGTATGTTCTCACCAACCTTTTTCTCATTCGTTCATGTTTTCTCTGCGTGTACAGCCGTTCCACAGAACGTACTCTATACTATCCATTCTCGAGGGGACACGATACGGCGTTAGCTCTCTTCAATGCTTTTTTTCGTGCCTAGTTTCATCCGTTCTTTCCTCCCCCGGCCGTGTCTACGAGCCACTCTACGTCAAGCCGCGTAAGATGCCATAATCACCGATTGTTTGGTGGTCCAAAAGGGTATTCGTTTAGCTCCCAGCTGGCTGCCAGCGAAAGATACAGAGGGCCTTCGTTAAAAGCCTGAAACGTTACCTCGATAAAAGTCTCGAGATTCGATTATTTTATTTTCATGGTTATCCAGAGATTTAAAAAAAAATTATAGTTTCAGCTAATTAAACACAAATTTGACTTGTGTTTCTCGTTATTTGCATTATGCAACTTAGTAATATCTATTATTGGTAAAAGGATATTTTTCCATACTTAATCCGTAGAAAATACAAACAATCAAAATCGAAAAATAGATCTCACTTTAGACAGATTGAAAACAAACATAACAATTTTTTGTTGTCTCGTATTTATTCAGAGCAAACAATACGTCGATCGGCGTTGCTGACGCGCTGTATAAATAAAAAAGGTCGATTTCTTGAATAAACTCGTCTGCCCAATGAAAGGCAACGAGCTCGATTTCGCGATTTTCATCGAGGAGTTTCTGTATTAAAGTTTGAGCAAAATCAACTGGTCGATCAAGGCCACTTACGAGGTCTCCCCACCACACTGCTTACTTCCACCCTAGAGTGTACCCTCACCGTACTCTTGTCTTTTCGCGCATAACCTCCAGGCACACGCTCTTGGTCTCTAGAACAGGGAGGCTAGGTAGCGTGGAGTAAATGAAGGAGTCACTGCTGGTATGATTCATAGTCACGGAAATGCCTTGAGCGGTGTTGATTTTGTCTCGACTATAGCTTGAAATAGAGCTTGCATATTGTGAGAGAAACCGTGCCTCGTCGACCCATTAATATCTTGTATACTGTTCTAGTTCAGAGATTCGAATTTTATGGAAATTCATTGTCGAAGTAACTGAAACAATAATAATTGTCGAGATATTTGTTTGTTCTTTATTACCATAGATATTCGGTAAAATATGCTGGCTTTAGATCGAGGAAAGCAATTGTCCATTTCGATTTGACGTGGAGTGGTACAGACATATTTGCAGAACACTTACAATGAAAAATACAACTGAACCAATTACATCATATTTTTTGAAAATCTTTATTTATTGTTTTATTTAACATACGTCATAGAAATTGTTACATTTACATTAGCACATTTTGTTATAATAATATTTAATAATATAATAATAATTTGCAAGAATCACGAAACACGTGATTTCTAGGACGAAAATAAGTAGAAAGTATAAAGCGAATTTTGTCTTCAAGGGTTCGTTCTTGATAAATGAAATTTCGATATCATGTTACTTGGGAACATACGTTGCCCTATTTTTACAGAAGCAATAACTCTCTTTATCGCTCGTATCATCACTTTTATAAATAAGACATTCCTCAGTAAACAGATGATCTTAAATTTCAACAAAATTTTTGTGAATCCAAAACGCTAGTAGAGACTTCTTAAACTAATTATTCAAATATACACATAGTGAAAACCACAAAATTTTCTTTAGTAATCTTATTTGTAGGCAATACAGTATAATATTTACATAGAAAATACAGTAAGAGTATAAAGTAATAATAGTGGCATTGTTGAGTAAAGATTTCATCTTTTGTTCGCTTTACCTATTCCTTATTAGTCACCTTCTAATCTGTCGATTATAATTTAATTCATTTTGGTGAATTTTCTACTAGCACAACTCTAAAAATCTTTTAAAGTCCCGTTCTGTTACTTCCATTCTAATAGTAATTTTTATTGTTATAACTATTATGTTGCTAAATTATTTTTTAAGAAGAAATTCCACTTATTGGATACTATACTTGTAGAGTTTTTTGCTTGTAAATTAGGGTAGTTCAGTAG
This sequence comes from Hylaeus volcanicus, assembly GCF_026283585.1. Taxonomy (NCBI): domain Eukaryota; kingdom Metazoa; phylum Arthropoda; class Insecta; order Hymenoptera; family Colletidae; genus Hylaeus; species Hylaeus volcanicus. Next base: position 8,466,144 of record NC_071978.1, on the reverse strand, counting down.
AAGAGTCATGTCACTAATTATTCACGATGTGGGGATACGTAGGACCAGAATAATAAAGTTGTTTGAACTAACTCAGTTTTGCTGGTTAGAAACTGCATATTTGACGTAAGAACAACTTTTGTTTTATCAGTTCTTGATTGAACATGGTTATTATTATAGTGGTGTGCGTACAGTACTATATACAGCAATTTGGATAAATGAAAGACGTGAGAAATGTTTTAGGTCCCAACCCTTTAAGAATGGGCGTGGCAAATATGTCACCGTATACTTTGCTATTTTAGAGATGGTTGTATGTACAATACATTGAAATAATTTTTTAATTTATTAGTTACAGAATTCGTTTGTATGCAGAACTAGAATCACGATTAAAAATATCTATAAATAATTCATTTTGTTCCATCTGTTCGACATGGAAAATAACACTTGTTTAAAAAATCTATTCTTAAAGAGTTAAGCTATTCATATTTGTTGATAGTTTAAAAATCAAATTTCACTTGACCGTTATACTCACAGATTTTGTTCTCGAAATTGATAATAGAAATAAAATTTAAAAATTTCGTTCCAACGAAACATTACGTAACTATTTCTAGTATTATTGACGAGAATTTTTCTGTTATAATTACTTCCAATCAGTGGCATACATTTCGTATAGAAATAGTAACGGCTTCAGCGATCGATTGGAATGATCGAGTATTACTACTGATGACGCAACACAATCAAGTTCACGATGTCAAATAATTAAGGGCAATGACACGGTTCGTTTGATTAAACGGCTTGGATATTGATTGTTGTTTCGTTAGCTTTAGATCAACGTGAAACGAAGGGTGCTGTTTCCTTTGTCAAAGAACACGACAAGGGAACCGGTGTAATCAAACGAGTTACGCGTGTGCCATACAGCCAACGGTGCGATAATTGAAATGCTTCTCGTTAAACGTTCGTGAAACGTAAATGGCAATTATAGCGTGAGGAACGAGACGATTCATTTCTGCGAGGAAGTGTAGCAGAGTTGGAAAGTTATCGACCCTCTGCCACTTCTAACGTACGTTTTCTATTGATTTTAGAAGAGAGCTAACATCGTTTGGATTTAATATGACGAAATGGTCGCTATTAATTAGGGGGTACTCGTATTTTAATAACAAATCCTATAAATACTAACAATGGGACACAAGTACGCATTATCTCACAAGTACGTTTACATTTTCTGTGAAATCGAAGAGGCAGCATTCGATACTAGTCTACAGAGTGTATTCGTATATTTTATATTTAGAATCTATTCATATCAATCTTTGTTTAAAGATGTACAAATGATACATATGTCTAGTAATCCCTCATTATGTATGACATAACAGCCATCTATGTATACGTTACATTGGTAACTAGAATCTATTTATCCTTTCGACAAGTAATGTATAGTGCATATATGCTACTTTTATTTTTATCATGTTTATATCTATTATTTTTAAATTTATTATTTAACAGATACATGTTTTATTTGTATATTTTTAAACATATGTCATATAAATAGTTTATAAATACTTGAATGAATATCGAATACGTAAATTATTATGAAAATCGTTTGATACACGAGAATTCGAACTGAAAACCTTCCTCTAACATACTTCGTCGTAAAACTGACAAACTATAGAGTAAACTCCATGAAATTCTTCTCTTTTTCTTGAGAAGACCAGACAACTTTTCGCTGAAACATTGCAAAAAAAAAGTAAATAATTTAGTTTATTCTTAATACTGACAATACAAGCAATGAATTTCACCTAGGAAAGGTTTCCGCCAAGCGTAAAGAGATGGTTATATCTCGATATTATCCTTCAGTCGATAGTTGCTTCCGGTTAAATAATATCCACGTGCACGTAGAGTGGCAGATAATTTTTTACGGCTGAAAGGAACGACGTGTCGGTGTGTAGCGGAATCCATTATTTACAGGAACGCCGTTAACGAATGTCGTTGAGCTAGGCGACCTCATTTTCGTAAACAGCATTGTAAGGGGAGAGGGGGGGGGGGGGAAGGCGGTATAAAAGATTCAACGGCAAGGAGACGAGCTTACCCCGTGGGTTAGGGGCATTCTCCGCCACCAGCGGAGTGACATATTTGCAGACAAAGCTGATTAACGTCCCTGGAAATGAAAAGCGCCGCTTAATCCCTCGAAGGGACAACGAATTCCTGGGGAAAGAAAAGCACTCCGCGGTTCACGGAGCACCGCGAAGCGTTCAACCGATAAGGGATGAGTTGTCGTAAATCGAAAATTGAATGCTGCCTCTTTAGAGCGTCCGACGACAGTACATTATTTTTTTCTTTTTCTTTTACCTCTTACTTCTTACACCAGGAACGCGGGACGTGTTTTTTGAATGAACATTCCGTCAAGAGCACTTTTCAAAGACACTCGGTGTTTTTGTATCGTCTCTCTGGTGAATGCCCTATTCTTCACTATTGGCTGGCTTGGTCGATGATTGGCAGTCGTATTCAAAATTTTCTCGGTGTTCGGTGTGCAGAATGCAACGGCTTTTACGGTTCTTTTTCGTCTAAAAAACATTCCTACCACCCACACCCCATCCGTTACTTTCCTAATGATTATCTACGTTGGTGTCTCTTTCTTGTGATCTTCTGTTGCTTCGATATCGCATGATTCCACGGTAAGTAGTATTTACTGCTGATCAAGTTTCTTGGTTTCTTTCGGATCTGAGTTTGTTTCTTTCATTTCATTTCAGTGTACATCAATGTACTTCATTTCAGTGTACTAAAAATTGGACAAATTTCACACGTCATCGTCAATTTCAAATGTCAAATCTCCTTCGTTTAATTTCGGACTACAGTAGAACCTCAATTATCCAAACTAATCGTCAAACACAGATGCTTCAAGATCTATATTTAATTTATCAACAAACATAAAAATTTGACAACTTCATCCGTCCTCCGATTCAGTTTTTTAATCCTTCCAATTTCTCGACATGCACATTCTTCCTAAGCGTTTGATTTACTTTTCTCAAATCGCACGGCTACGTCAGAAGGGTTTGTAAAAGCTTCGAAATGGATAGCATTGTTATTTTTTTTTTAGTTTTATTTTATTTTTACAGTGATATTTTTATTCTTCCTCCTATATGGTCAGTGGATGGGGAAGAGCGAAGGTAAGTAGAGAGCAGGAAAGCGCACTCGCTGTTGCGTTTAGAAAAAATTCTGAGCCTATAGCAAGGAGACGGAGAAGCAAAAGGGAACACACAACGGTGCGCAAGCGTGTTAACAACGCGCAACAGACATGATGTCAAGGGAATATGTTCGTTTTTGTTTCTTTTCTGAAACACGGTGGTTACAACTTGCGTCTTTATTGGTGCTGAATGGGGACATCAGAAAGTTGTAAGATTGGCTTGCTGCCTAAAGCCTCCATTGCACAGCAATCTAACTCAACTTGATTTCGGTCGAGACAGCGATGAATCTCAATTATGGCACATTATTAATTATTCTATTAATACATTTTAAAATAGAAGTTAAAATTTAGTAGAGCTAATTTAAAATATTCAACATTAAAAATGGTCATTTATAAGAAAATTAATTATTTTCCTTTCACAAAGGATACATTTCCTTATTTTATTTTTGTATTCCACTTTTTAAAATTATTTTCACATGTAACTTTCTTGCGCCACTGATAGAGATTTTTTGCAGTATACAATACACTTCTAATAAAGAATAATTTATTCTAAAGTTTAAATTCTTTTGACTTACCGTTCTATGTTTGTTGAAACTTCACAAGGATTTGAATTTTTCGCAAACGCAATAGCAAATTTGTTCAGGCACATTACTTACCGTTCCTCTTGTCCCTCCACCTCCTTTACCAGAATTAATTCACAACATTGAGGAAAAGCAATAACGAGTGTAATGGCACGAGGGCTATTTACTATCCTCCTACTGCTCCATTTAATCATTCTAAGTTCCAGAATCCCAATAGTTATTGCCCACTTCACGTACTTTTCCCATTATATTCCCTTTGGAGTTATTTTATCGTTATTTTAATGGTGCTATTATCAATTAATTTCAAATTAGAGTTAATTATTCACAGAAACGTGCACTGTTCACCCCCTTTGGTTCTAGAGTTCCAATTTACTGCCTACTCTACCTATTTTTAAAATTTGTATTATTATTCTTATTTCTTCCTTCCTTGAGCAGAGTTTATTTCGTGTATATTAAAAATATTATCTTTTACAGTATCGCAATAGTTATGAAATAATTACTCCATTGAATGTCCTTGATTTTTACACATATTTAATTATATAATCTCCTTTATTATAAGCAGCATTTGCTGCGATTCGCTTTGAAGTAAACAAATGACATCGTTTGGATAATTGGATGTTCAAATATTCGTTTGTTCGATAATTCGATGCTCAGCTGCAGTATTAACCCTTTGGGGTTGACGAGCACCGTACTGGGGACATAAGGAGGTGCTGGTTGGTACCATATGGGAACAAGTAGGGGTGGGATTAAGCTAATCGAATTACTTCTAATTTGGAACGCGAGTTTCGAATTGAATAATTAAATTTCATGAAGGGAATTATTAAAAAGAACGAGTGTCTTAATTGATCAGAAAATAATTTAGTACAAACTGGCATTAAAGTTGAGAATATTCGCTCCATTATTGCCTAATTTGTACACCCATTACCATCGAATTTGACGAGTTCTAATAAATTTATTTTATAGGCAATTATATTTTGATAGCATTACTTTGCCTAATTAATTTCAAATTATAAGTATGATTAAAAATCATCCGAGGATGTCATATCAGTCATATTTCAAATCTCATGTCAAAAATGTGTACGCCTCTTCCCCGTACAGTGACGGTCGACGACAAAGAGTTAATTTCAAATGACAATACATTAAAAAATGTTGTATACAATTCTTATATTTGTTCTAATTCCTTGGTTCTCATATTTGTATGTTAAAAATTACTATTTACTTTGAGTAAATTGTATTTAATTTAAACTATGAAATTTAGATATTCAATTTATTTGTAATATACAAGCTTAATATTTTCAAGTATACGTTATATAGAATTGAACATGCAAAACTAGAGATTAATATTTGATTTTTATATTTATTATTTACGTACGTCATTACCCACCAGCAGTACTACAAATTCAGTTCGAAATGCTTCTTAGTTCATCCGCTGTTTTCCTCACAATGACATTGAAAACCAAATTTCGCGCGACGTTCGGGTCGTATCGCCGTTAAGAGCCGTTGATAAAATGCACCGTGTTGTATCAATCGATTTATTTCACTCACAATCAGTACTCGAGCGTAAATGGCCAGTTCCCCATTCATGCTCCGTGATTCGCATAAAATCAATAAATCATTCAGTTCGAGTAGTCACAGGTGAAACTATTTCCATGCAGCTGGTTAACCGTGCGGGAAACTGATGGAAACACAGAAACGGATATCACGATATATTCTTCCTGCAAGATGTGCAGTATTGATCCGGTTGTTTGTGAAAGAATGTTACACGAAATCTGCAGAGTGCACTGTATCTCGTTTGAATCCAGAGTTGAGCACACAGTTATTTCAAAATTAATTTAAGAACCATACAGCGAATTTAAATAAAAATAAATAAAAAAAGCCAATGAATTGATCGAAAACAAGCCAGATAACACGTTGTATATATTTAATCATTGCTCATTTTTCGAAATAGTTTTTTGTCAAAGACATTTCAAATCTTTCTTCTTTAAAAAAAACTACCTTCTTTAATTATAGTTAGAAAAATATGAGACAATTGCCAGAATAATTCATGCGAATGTTAATTTTAATTGAAAAGGTGCCCAATTCTGCGAAAGAGGGAAATTATTTCCCGATATTTCAGAGCGCAAAATTTTTGACACAGTTCATTTAAAAGTTGTCCAGAAAGAGTGAAACGTTAATTTCGATGAAATGTCTGGTCGCCATTCAGAATTCCAAGTTTGAAACTAATTCGGCATACCTAACAACAAGGATACCGCAAATACCTTCTTTGTCTTCTTCAGCAACCTATTCCAAGGAGTGGAATACCATTCTTCGTATCTTTGAAAGCTGCATCGTTTCTGATTCATAAATTGTTCAGCGAATTGCTCGCTGAATTTTAGTAGGTGCAAAAGTTATATCTCTCGTGATTCTCAACGGGAAAATCCGACCGAAGTTCCCGATATCAAAGTTATTAAGTTTCATATTTATTATTCGATCGGCATCCTGTCAAGCCTCGTTATTAAAGAGTTATTATGTCGATCGCGTTGCAGAGAACGTTGTTGCTTGCAGCAGCTGCTTTTTAATTTTCCGAGTTTAACAAGGTGAAATTAATGTTTGGTATTTCGTCGCGTAACACGAATGCTTCCATTGCCTTGTTTGTTTTTGAGGGAAATTATTCTAGATGTATCTAATAATATCCGACGCTACAAATAACATAATTTCACAAAATATAAATTTAAAAGAGGAGGGAGTGGAGGTAATTGAATTTCTACACATATTTTATTTAGTCAAATAGGATACATAGGTTTACATATATCTCTAATAAAAGTAACTTATACATGTGTTACAACGTATGATCAAAGAACGAAACTCTCCTTTTCATGCAAACGTATAGTATTTTAAGATTCATTCAATTATGTCGATGGGCAACGCAGAGTCCACTTAGAGCGTTCGATGTAATTATGTTTAACGGCAACGCGTGGAAAGGGCGTCGCATAAATGCAAATTCTGATAACTTGAAATTTGGTTTGAATGAATACAGAGTGTTACACGACCGAGTATGGGCAGTGTCTGAGCCCAAAGGGGCAGCTCTACTTGAAGGTCGACAGCGAGGGTAAGCCTGACCTAACCTTTAATCATCGCTTCCGCAGGAGCCTTATATCATCATGCCATATGTATCACACACACTCACACACTCATATACGTACACTTATCACGTTTACACCGATTGTATTATGCTACATCTTAACCCGATCCGTGTGTCCCTCTCACGTTACTGTACTCTAGAAGCTGCCATTGCTTGCTTGCTTGCTTTTTCGTGTTCAGATTTCCAACCAAGAACCGTTAACAAGCCAGCTCGACATGCAAGCTGGAGATTCTCCCTAGAATTACTTCAGTGTTTTCATCGAACTTTCGAAACCATGCGATTTTAAGTCGAGACAATGCTTCCCGACGAAGACTACCCTCACCGGAACCTCCCTTACATCGTGTACACGTCTTTTCTCCATTTCTTTCGATATCGATAGTTGTACAGGATGTTCCCAGCGATTATCCGTAGACAAATTGATCGGAAAATGTGGATGTTTTTATACGAGGCTTCGATTCCGAAAAAATCGGATGTGAAAATTGGAACTTTCTCAATCTTTCCTTTCTGTTATTTTGTTTACATAGACCACGTGGTACGTTTGTTTTAGGAGCACAGGTGCAATTGTTTTTTCGAGCTATCGGAGGATCGAAAAGTGTTCGATTTTAATGAGGAAGAATGTAGAGATTCTTTTATCGTGTCTTATTTTTGAAGTATTGTAAACACTCGTGACAATTGTAGGAATAATTTAACTCTTCGTTAGTATCTTTGATCACGGTATTTTAAATTTTTTCAGTAATAAATAAAATTGTATGGTGTATAAGAAAAAACACTTTCTTTGATTAGAAATGTAGGATTTATTAGGGGTTGCATAAAGTTTGAAAAAAAATAAGTCTAATAAAATGAAACGAGGAAAATTTGTTCACACAGAAGAAAGCTGAGTCAAATAAATTGAAGTATAAATCATTATTGTATTTTTAATAAATACAAACAGAATTGTGCGTGTACACTCATACAAACCGAATGTACCACGTCGATTTGTAAATTAATGTAATTAATTTTTCCTTGTAGAGTACTTTTATAATCAGTATGTCTTCTGGTTAGATTGTATTTAAAGCTTTGAAATTAAAACTTCACTCATGTGCTTGAATATCGATTATCTTGAAAACGAATCTTCGTCCTCCAAAATTTTATGTATTATTCTATGTATCTCCCTTCTATACATTTCCACGACTAATCTCTCTTTCCTCTAGTTGTTCCGCCCATTATGAGTATTCGATATTTAATGTTCCTATTTTCTACCTATATATATATATAGTTATCTCTACTAGTGGCATTACTGTACTGTTAAATTCCATTCATATTGATGTACCATTTTTTTTTATCCATAAATGGAGTAGCTGCATACTTCAGTATTAATCTGTTCACTAATATTATCTCGAGAGAAAGGGAATAATACATGTAGGAGTGAACTAGACTGTAGAGGAGGCTCGCGATCATTGAACATTGATATATTTAGAAAGTCTGTTGTCCTGCAGAAATGAAATACGTGCACGCAAACCTAATTATATTGCTATTCTTCATTGGTGTTATCATTAAATCCTGGAGATATTTGTATATGCCACCTAAGGAGAAATTTAATAATATACTGTCGTTTAAAATTAGTAATTTTTTCGCATTTGCATTCCCATCAAAGAAAGAATTTATATAACCTCTTGAATAATTTAATTATATTACATCGCAAGTGCATCACACATATATATCTGCATATCTTCATATCAAATATCTTCTCGGTAGCTTTCCTGATTTCACAGAAACTAGCTTCAAGAAAAATCGGAGATCTCTCGACAACTGTCCTCGCCTCCACTACCATTTCTTACCAGCAATAAAAACAGCAATGTAATTATACACAGTTACTTGATTTCCACGAAACTTCAGACTTTCTTTCACATATCACTCGCCAATCCTCCTTGTCATTGGCGCGACAGAGTCATCGGCAATGTCCAATAACAGAATCGTACCATAGCGATCCGGGAATGGCAAAACCCGGTGTCGATAATAGCGATTACGAGAGGCTTTATCTTCCAACGACGGAACATCGAAACCTCGATAACCATGTCGACCTGCCGAACATTCGATTGTCGAGGGGAGAGGGGTAGGCACGTTGCGGCAAAGAATCTTTTAGGAAATCGGTTGCTCCATCCTCCGAGCTCCCTGACCCGTGCTAATTCGATTCACCTATGTAACGACACAAGCACAGGTCGGTCTTTCTCTACGAATAACGGCGACGACGATAAGGTTCCTTATCGTTGACGACGGCCAGATGCCGAGCACTGCCCGATATCACCCCCGATAACGATCCTATTCCTATTTGTCTGTGTTCTTTCGATAGGACCGACGTCCACGGGCTGCAATTTCCCTTTCGAGGACCTGACCGACGCCGAGGATTCGCTAGTGAGCGACACGGAAGACAATATCGGTACTCGTATGCCTGCCACACTCGCATAACAACGTGAACCTCGGGGGTAGACACGAGACGGGGCTTCGATTTACCCCATCGCGAACGTTATTGCCCCCTCGCGAATTACCTCGGTCGGGCGACACGCGGAAGAGTGACGTGCTCGATACGTCGCTGCTGAAAAAGACTACCATCGAATGGAGTTACTCGCATTGATGCTCTTCCGCATTGAGACTATACTATATGAAACTGGAGATATTTAAGGGTTCCTTTTATTGTAATGTATAGCAAAAACAAATATTTCACCTAAAAGTAATAAATAATTTAAAATAACCGAAATGGCCTTTTTCTAAGGACATAATGTAGATTCATAATATCATAGGCAAAAAAAAACCACTCCTTCGCTGTTTATATACTAATATATTATACGTATATATATACTGATATTTCTTTTTATAAGAACGCGACACTTCCACTTACAGAAATGTCTATGGCTTCTCTATTCTATCTATGTATCTCTGTGAAAAAATCGAACGAATAATATATTGCAAGTTATCCCGTTCCTGCAAGTAACCCCATTTGACTGTATCATTCTGGTTTTTTACGACCTTCGTCTCCGGAACTCGGCAGCGACATCCTATCGGCACGCACATCCTCGGGCTTTGTGACCATTGAGGTGTATCGATCGTACGTGTTGTTTTCGATGCAATGATACGCACAAGTCGTTCTACCCCCGTGTCGTTCGGTCATGTCAGCTTCAGACGAACACGTAGTGTCTGTGTAGACACTCCACTAGACCTACGTGCCGGTAGTTTGTTCCTATAAAATCGTTGTGCAGGCTCGCATAGTGACACGTACACGTTCTGTCGTCGAGCTAATATCCGAAGAATGAGACAGAGAGCCCCGTATTGTCTATTTTTTTTTGTTTTTGTTTTTTTGTTTTTTTTTTAATTTGGTTTGTCTCCCTCCTACGTCGTCGTTTCTTTCTTTTTGTAGCGAATGAATCGAGTATTGCTTCGTCACTGTAGGGATTCGACGACTGAAGGGTTCGTTACGTGTGTTATCTGTGTATTACAGACGAGATTCTTCGGTTTTAGGTGAATATTTTATGTCGGTTGTATCGAAACGTGTGGGCATAACCGGGACTGGGATTAAGGGATTAGCTTAAGATACCACAGGTTCAGGTTACGGATTTTAATAGTCACGTGAAGGGTATATGGCGCGAGTTTGGCCAATAGTAGGGTTAAATAATAATTTTTCATTGTTTATTCATATTATTTTTATTTAAAAGGAAAGCTTTATGTTCAAAGAAGAATAAAACAGCTTCAACTGATAAATCAAAGTTTAGCAAATGGAAGGTTGTATAAAAATGAAGTGATGCTAACAACGCGCAAGGATCCATGGGGACTGAGTGTTCCCATTACACGAGAAGTAAATGAACTATGCAAACGATAATATTACAGACTCAAAATCAACTAAGAGTTAGGAGAGTATCAAGTAGGCCAACTCGGTACAATAACCTATTTCTCTGCAATAAGGGGGAATAATTCCTCCTGGATCCTCGGGACCCAAGGGTACCGAATACAGGTTAAATGGTTACCAATTATTCCTTCCCATACTCTAAGTTGACGCTGGCATCATGCTTGTTCGTCCCAATAATGGGCATAGTGATCGTTCTATAGCCCGATTTTGTTTAATTGAACTGGTTAGGAAACATTATTGAATCTAGACTATTCTGGTTAGACAGTTCTATTAAACAACCATGTGCAGAATGACGTAAATGATGAGAAAGTCTTTGAGTCATTTGCATGTGGTATGGTTACAGCTATTCATTATGCAGTATTCTGCAAACAGTGTTCCAGATTCTACATTCTATGTGACGCTATGCCTAGAAAAGCTATCACTATTTTCATCGCTTTCGCAAGCTCAATTCTCTTCTGGTGTTATTCCCATACGTTTCGATACACCCTGAATCTGGATGCATCATACATACTTGAATAAAATCTATCGAATGTAAGTAAATAAATACTAATTTATCTAATATTTTGCGGATTTATTTATTTACACCATTTAGAAACGTGTAGATGGAAGTGTACGTAAGTCAAAATGCACTTTTTTAAATCAAAATAAGATGTACATTGTTGATACGATTGTAAAGGGAAAGTTTGTCAGTTCATTTGGAACTTTTCTTGTGCGTAAGAAACCCTTCACAAAATTTTACTTTTTTTTAATCAGTTTGCGTTCAGAAATTGCCCGATTGTGGGGCTTATTGGTGTCGTCATTGTTCGTAGCGGTAGACTAGCCTGTCTCTGTGTGTCCGCCTCTCTGTATGTATTTGTGTTTGTCTATCGTTTATTGTCTGTGACGGATCAGTCGTACATGACATCATCAGTATCTTCAGTCAATTTTCAAAACTACTTCGAACATACGAAAAACGCAAGTGTGACATGTACAAACACATACAAACAAATTCAGGTGTATTCATGAATCAATTAATTTCTAAACAGTAACTTTCTGTAACGAAGTAAACAGCTAGCTATCATTGAAGAATCTTCGAAATTATGAAAGTATAAACATGTTGTAGGTATCAAAAATGTTCTATTCGATAGAGAATAGTTAGATACAGAACAGGTGAATGCCTTTTAAAATTTATCCTTAAAAGAAATGAAATAAAATATTAGTAACTTCAGAGTAATTCATAACAAATGAATGCGATGATACATTTTTCGAGAATTTTTTTGTCCACAATTAGGTCGAGCAAATAAATGTATAAAATCATTCCGTACAAACATTATGGGGTTTATGTAGAAAACCAATATCTAAAATATAATAAAAACACTAAAATATAATAAAAATATTAAAGAATAATATATTGAAATTCCCTCAGTATATTAAGGTACACGAAATGTACATGAGCGATTTTAATATCATACACCATTAACTACTACAGAGCTTCATGAACTAATAATTTTGCAAACTTTCTGCTCTTCCATAATTATACGTTGCTCGCTAAAATTTAACGCAGCGGTAGTTTCCACTATATGACAGTTATTTATGCTACGTGGTGAGTGCTTCGTCAATTTTTTAACAGACATTAGGTGACGAAGGGGTTGTACAACTATATTTTGCACCTGCAAAAGTGAAAGAAGACAAATTTAATATTATCTACGTGCAAAACGAGTGATCGTGGTGGTACCTCGAAATGAAAAATTAATAAGAAAGCCGAGTGTATCGTGTAGACTGGATTACAAATATATGACCATATAAATAGTCACAGAAATTCATTAATTGACACTATTTTGCAATCTGTACTATGCATGTATGTTACACCTTGCACAATGTCTTTAGTCTCCTGCTGTTTTGGATATTATATGTATACCTTGAGGATATTTTCTTCACACTCGTTTCACATATTAATTTCAGTTTTCTTCACATTCTTAATGTTTATTCATATATTATAAGCTCGACCTTTCCTTCAATGTTTTTTTCATTTGTTATGCTTTATATTTCCTACTGTATGCGTATGATAATTTTGACCTACTTTTATGCATTTTTACATTACTTTTAATAGGTACCTGGACTGGGTCTTATTTCATTTCCAATGCTGTTTTCTATTTTCCATTCTTATTATAAACGGAGCATATTTTTCTCCTGCGTTTGCATTTGCTTTTTTGTTTACGCCGCTCTATACTAAAGGACTGATCAGAATATTTGATATGCATTATAAATGTGCAACCAGTTCTATGTTTCTAATTATATTCTTTACATGCATTGTGCATATTGTATACGTGGTGATTCGTTAGAAACAGAAGATCTGCTTGTGTTTTTTGTCGCGAAGAATGGGACAAAAATATTCGAGACGAGGATTGATTGATTTCTTGAGGTGGGTAGGTTCGAAATATAATTTCAAAAATCAAATCAAAGGAAAATCAAGTCATGCGCGTGGAGTTTGTTTAAAATAAATCCAAGAAACAATGATACATATATGTTTTACTGTTTAATTATTTAACGTTTCACAGTCACGATAATATATGACATTATTATTCTACTTAACATTATCAATGAGATATGACTATATTATAACATCTGTTTCTGGTAGATCACTCTGTATAAATAATATTATAATTCATAATATATGTATAATACTTTATATACTATCTAATTAATGTAATTAATACATAATACTATGATGACGTTATTATCATTTACCACATAAAAAAAAAAAACATAGGTAGTCAGTACAAGCATTTCTATTTCGAATGATAGATAATAAACTAATAAATATTATTCAAAATAACAATCCTCGTACTGGTTATCTGCATCTTCAATTTCAGTTTTTGTCTCACAAGCATTGGACGTAATTTTATTTCACCATAAAAATATTTTGCGCGTTTATGCCATTTTTGCTTTTAGCCTCGTTCACTCATTTCGTTCATCTTATTGTGCTTCATGTCCCGTTTCTTGCAACTCTGACTGGCCCCTTCCACGTTTATATACATATATAAATATTCGAATCATTAATGCGCAATAAATCCACGTATTATACGTACATATATTTATATTTATATTCAGTGCTCGTACAGTGTTGCTAGATGCGCCAATGCGTTCTTTTTTCACTGAATGTTCCATCCGTCTCGCATATATACATATCCACACATTCGATCGTTGGCATTGTACACATATATTCAGCTCGATCCAGTCGATCCACTTATCGTCTACGAGAATACTAACTTCATTTTTAATATGAAAAAAAAGGAGTTTTCAAATTAGAAAGAATTAAAATTCACTGAAACATGATACGGTCTCCGTTGCCGAGTCGTTGATAACACGAGCAGTTTGGAACTTCTCGTTCGTAACTCGCTGAACTGACGAAGCTTTCGAGCCCCGCGTTGAAAGTTTCGTCGAACGTGACGATCGACTGCGAACTCTCGAAGCAATCACTGACACCTCTGCTTCAACTTTGCTCGACGGGACGATTGTTTTACGCGCACCTGATGATGCTGTTGGTCGTCCAGGTCGCGTGGGATGTCCACACTTCATGGCACCGGAAGTGATCCAGCGCAGACAGTACGGGAAGCCTGGTGACGTCTGGGCAGCGGGTGTTATGCTTCATATACTGCTCACTGGCACGCTACCTTTCGTGGGTTCCCGAGATCGGCTGCGGGAAGCCATTTGCAGAGGACGAGTGCAGGTAGGAGTCTACGAGATTTGGCAGCCTTTCTTTATTAGAACGTTAACCCTTTCACAGTCCAGTTCGTCGTAGGACAAGATCTAACGTACGTTGTTCATGTCAGAATAGGTATGCATTGTGATTGTCGTGTTTAAAGCAATTATTACAGTGCACATCATGTAAACAAATGTACTTCGTTTATTTAATAGACTTTGGAAACAACGTGCTTCTGTATGGGTTATTATTTGATACATTTATCGAGCTTCAAGCTATGCCAGTACGAAAATGTTAGACATATTTTATGTAGATACTTTAATATATGAAAATTGAAAAATTTATTTCTGCTTTTACGCTATTTTTCTTTCTCTTAGCTCAAAGAGAACAAGCATACAATTTTGTATCGATTGCTTGTTAATATCATGTGAGTTTGTAAATTTTAATTATGAACGACCCAAAGCATAATTCATTATTGTTTAATGAACACTGTTAATCTATATCTTCTTCAATATAAAATATTAATCATATACAGGCATTTAAAAATATAATCGTAGAAGAGTTGATTCATGGTTTTATTATAATTTTATATTACATGCTTGTCAGTATTACGTGAATCCACGAATATTAATTTACATTCAAGCACGTTACCTACAACATCGAAAATTTAATCTTATAACCAATTCGGATGGGATTTATCGTTTGCATTCAAACATTAATATTTGTATTAATGATATATTAATAATAGCCACACTTTATTTTGATAAACGATCTAAAAATGACAGCTAGTAAATCGAGTAGCAGGGTAGGTAAAGTTGTATTGGTATTTTCATAACTCTTACAATGTCTAAACTGTAATATAAGTTTCAGACGCAACGATTTATGATACTATGTGTCGATACGGCAAGCTGCAATAACACAGCTCAGAGCTTAGATCTTTTATCGCCGAAATAATGTAGGTTTCATTCGTTTTGAGGATTAAAAAGCAATTCACGTCTTTCAAACTACTTTTCTTCATTTCATACCACTGTGAAAGAGTTGAGTAAACTTCACTAATTCGTGTCTGTATTAGATCTACTCGTGTATAGTGTTGGCTTGCTAACTGTTGCGGTTTCCGGCTCATTAGTTGCGCATACTCATCTCCACCATCTCGCCATTCCATTCCTACAGTTGCCTAGGAGCAGAGATAGCCTAAATTCTTGTCTATTATAAATATTTTATTTCACTCTTCTTAAATCTTCTTCTTCTCAATTAGATAGGTTTGTCAGCTAGATTTTTTTCATATATACTAAGACCGTAAATTCGGGAGAAGAGAATATCACATGTTTGTCAACTGTGACATTATCGTTAATACAGGGCTTTGTTTATTATAATGTATATATTTATTCTACCTAGGACAGAGACTGAACTTTCACATACAATAAACTTTATCGAATACATTCCACTCTTGAGGCACAGCAATAGCCTTCAAACACAACTTCCATTTTCGTTAATTAAATTGAGTATCATAAATTATATAATATATTATGAGAACTTTAAATTGACGAAAGAAGTCAAAATATAAGTTGACAAGTGTGTTAATTTCTTTTACAATATATGAACAAAATTTCGATTCGTCGTTTGGGTAGTAATTGTTACAGTACGCCAATTCTGCTCGAGTGATCCATAACGTAAAGCGCGGTTCGTTTTCTCTTACTACTCGAGCATATCTACTGGATATCCTTTTGTTTGCGGCGAGTAACGAGAAATTTCTTGAAATTTACAGATGGAAACGCCACTGTGGGATTGCATTAGCGAACCAGCAAAGGATCTCATACAGAGGATGCTCACGACAGACGTAAATCACAGGATCACCATACAAGAAGTCCTCAACCATAAATGGCTTAGAGTGAGTCACGTTTCGTTAAATGTCGTCCAGGACTGAATCCAACATTTATTTCCTCCATGGTTTCATAACGCTTTGCTATTAGAACCTGCGAAGAATGGATATCGGTACTTTTTAAATTTAATTTCAACTTCCAACTCATTCGTTGCGAGAGTTCAAAAGTTTCTTGGACCTGGTTAAATAAAACACCGAGTTCCGATTGAAGCATTCGAATTGAGAGATACCTCTAGCTCTTATACGATGTTTCATTTGAAGAACAATTCGAACGCAATAAAAGTTTTCCAACGAAATCAAAAGGATCAATAAATTTCGAAATTT
Organism: Hylaeus volcanicus; assembly: GCF_026283585.1. Lineage (NCBI taxonomy): Eukaryota > Metazoa > Arthropoda > Insecta > Hymenoptera > Colletidae > Hylaeus > Hylaeus volcanicus. Next base: position 8,449,523 of record NC_071978.1, on the reverse strand, counting down.
TAGAAACCACGCTACAATTTCAACATCGAGGTACTAAAATGTAGATTCTCAAAGTGGGACTAATAAAAAACTGAAATTTATTCGAATAATATTTATGTCATTCTGCTATGCCACACGTGCGACAGAAATGAATGAAAGTATAACGAGACGAGATTTAAGGCAAAGATAATTCGCGCTGCAACTAGTACGTTTAGCATCTCCGTACGTTCGAGCCGATCATGCTAGCAACTTCTATTTAGCAGATGCCACAGGCGTATCTGCTTCTTTTTATATCGTATCAGGCTTTCGATAAACGGCCTCATTTTCTGTTATTATATCCGGCGAATGTGCGTGCGCATGTGCGGGGCATATGGTGCAATAAAGTGAGAATATACCTATGTGATACGACGGTTAGCCAGTGACCTAAGGTAGTGAAGCTTGGAATCACCCCATGTATCGATGCAATACACGTGCAACTGGGCTATCGATCGCTATAGCAGGGGCAAAGTTCCATCGGTTAATGAAAATAACTGTAGCCGTGTATATTTTTCCTCTGCGCTAGTTACAGTTTTTTGAACGCGGCTGCACGTTCTCTGTACCCCCTAAGAACTTCATAGAAACTCGCATAATGGCCGTTTCTTTTCCATTCAGAAGAAATTGTCTGGCACTGGCTCTCCATAACAGATCCGTTTTTAATGATCTCTTCCGACGACGGACGTACTCTATGCGCCCGATAAAATATCACGATCTCCATTTTCCTGCGAATTTTGATCAATGAGTACCGTTGGTTCATCGGAGGGAAAAATATAAATCAAAAGTCAAGAGGTATTAACGTTCTTCGAATCGGCGAACGGAAAAATTTCGCAGATATTTCTTTCGTGAAATATCTGTACGCAATGTGTGTAGGGTATTGTTCGAGTAACGAGATGCTTATATGATTTATTGCGTAACTGATACGTTTTTAATGATTGTTTTTGACGAGTGTATGTATTCTGTGTTTATAATCTCTGATTTGCCCGTGGAAAATTTTGCAATTCTGAACTCTTGGTTTCAGTCACCTTCTGGCTAAAGTACGAATTATATATAATTATAAAAATACCATATTATTAATGGAGTAAATCTGTTAAATAAGATTTACAGATTTCAAATATTGAAATCAGGAATAAATAATCATTAATACTCCATGTTTTCCTTTATTTTATTTTGGAGATCTCTTTAAACTAGAAAATTTATTTTAGCCGCCCAACATATTAGGGTAGTAGCATTTTCATACCTTTACTGATATTGTATTTCCTTGTGCAGTTATAGTATAATTTACGCTTGAATCTAAAGCTGACAGTAGTCGAAACTTGTAACAAACATTGGACTCTGAAAAATTAATTCGGTTCTATTAATCTGCAAGCTTCCAACAGTGAATATTACCGATAAACATAAGAATTTGTTTGATTCAGAAAACGAACACGAAATTATGAAGAATTTCTGTATTATGGCTTAATTTGAATATTGATTTATTGCATAGCAGCTTGAGAAGAATTCCATATCATAGCTCGTAGCGTCGTTGGATGCGGATGCGTGCCTGCTAAACAAGTTCTGTTGCACTTGCAGGATCGTGACAAGGGCGTGGCGCGAATACACTTAAGCGAAACTATAGAGGAGCTCAAGAAATTCAATGCCAGACGAAAATTGAAGGAAGCCGTGAAAGCGTCGGTTTCGTCGCAGAAGTGGCACGTCGGGTATTCGGAAGTAAATGGCGACAGTTTTTTGGACTCTGGAGACGAGGAAATCATGACCACAGGTAAGAATAAAGTTTAAATCACTTGTCTCGTAGTAGATGGGAAAAGTTTAGGAAGCGTGGAGTTGACAGAATGGGCGTCTGATAGCAAACAGTTTATCGCGGTGAAAATGCGAATAAACCGAATTTAAATGTTCTTAAAGAAGCTTAATGCATCGCTCATGACTTCATAAAACTCTGTAGGTATTGTTATGAGACTGAAAATTACTTTGCTTGCGGCATGCAAATTATCTTTTTGTTTAATATTGTTTCAGTCGATGTATTCTACAAGTCAGTTTATATCTAACAATTTTTAAAGTACATTATTGAATGTAAGACCTCAAGTTGTACATTAGAGAAAGTGTTTTATAGTGGAAAACGTTCATTATCGAAATTTTGTTTAAAAAGATTATTAGGTTCAGTGTATCTATGGTTATTACATGAATGTAAAATTATTTTCTAGGTGCTGTAGCTGACATTTTGGACTCTTTGGACGACATCGAGGTACTTCAAGAGAGTGGAAGACTGACGCGTAGTGAAATACTGAATGCGGTTGATGATTATCGCCTTCGAGCGACTTTAGAGGTACGAGCATTTTGAGAGTCGTCAGTGACTTCTTCTCAAGCTCTTCATAACGACTTTCTATTAAATATACATATATTAGGCATGGTAAGCAGTATACGAAATGCATCTTCTAAATGTGCTCCCATCTTCTGCAATTCTCATTTTCGTCGATATATTCGAAGTGTTTTATTTTGTTTAAAAGTAACACGCGTGACAAATTAAATAAGTTCCCTAGATTTATTTAGACGACCTTCTATAGTCTTTTAAAAATGATCAGACGACTAACTATACGTTTCATCTGAAGCCACAGGGATCTTATTAAACTTGATGAACTACAGATTCTTCTATTCAGTATTTCCGTTTCTAGTGATATTCAATTACACGAATGAAGATTCTCAAGCCTTATGACTTCAACTACATTAAGTAGTTTCGTAAAATTTAAATCATATCCTCCTTCTCCGGAAGTCAAAGCTACCCTCACCGAAGACACGTCGATAACATACCGACGCAACATCAAATTCCACGTTAGCTACTAACGTTAGCTACTGACTTTCGAAAATTCCAAATTACCCAAAATTCATAATCCGTAAGTCCTCGCATTATGCACTGAAATATAATCATTAGAAATATAAATTTTTCTTATTAAAATCACTTTGACTTTCCGTTTTCCATCAAGATTGACTGACTGGCGGTCGATGCAATGGCCTCGGTTAAAGAGGGCGCCATCGGTGGTTTCCGCTACCCTCTCGAGGTCGTTTTTCTTTCCGCCGTTCAGATCTCACCCCTTCCGTCTTTCATTATGTTTATATCCCGTGGGAAGAGGTGCGCTCTCATTTTTCCGAGGAAAAGGGCGCAAGCGCTCGCCCATCGCCTACCAAGATGGCTGACGCGATGTTGTCGTAAACAAAATGCCAGGGAAGATCGCGGGGTCGCCGAATCGCGTCTTTGAATGGATAGATGTGTCACGTGCATCCTCTTTGTGTTTGCTAAAGGGCCACGTGGGCTAACCCACGCTGTTAGACATATGGCAGACAGGTTATGGCGTAATCTGCCTTGAACGGAGATGCGCCTCTGCCAATTGATATTCTTCGGCGAGGCCGAACTGGCCGGTGACCTCCTTGAAATTGCAGGTCTCCTGGTAAGTAAATCGGCCACGTGCGGAACCAAGGACCCCTGCTATTGGGTTTCCTTCCCATTTGTACCAAATACAATAGTACACCCATAAACTAAGCACTCAATAAATAAATGAAATTGAAATGGGTTTCCTTCTGTTGCCAGCGATGTACTGAAGAGATGCAGATCTCTTGCAGAGCTCACATCTCCCATGGATCTAATTATGATAGATAGTCAAACTTGATACTTGTTGAAAAATAATATTACAGGCATTTAGGAATTAGATAACTTTGTCCAGGGCTTTGAAGATTGGGGTAATATGACCCAAACCGGTTCCTATAGGTAGTTGGTTTTTTTTTTTAAATGTCTGCGTATATAAGATCAAGGAGCATAAGTTGTGAACCTCTGCTGCACACTGACAGAGCTTGGCTAGACACCATTTTAAATACAAACTAGCTGTGCTTGTGTTGTGTTCTTGTGCCACACACGAATCACAGTGACATGATGAGACATCTGAGGGGTTAGCGACGAACTAACGCGTTTTATGAATACGATGCATGGCTGGTCGGTTCGGTAATTGAGTTAGCAGAAAATGGGAAAATATAAATTTCGTTTTATTTCGAATTCTTTCGAACACCTTTCGAGTGTTTCTGTGCCTTATTACGTATTAATTTTATGTGTTTTAGAAACTATGCGTCTATTCTACCTTGTATAGATTATCTCATTCTATGTCTAACGTATCTTTTATTTATTACCTATTGAAACTGTATTTCAGAATATAAATTAATTAATCGAGTGTTTAAAAAAAAGAATGTACAGAGAGTTTAAGAGTGTATAAGCTAAGGGTGTTGATTTTTAAGTACTTTTTTTGGTTACAGAATTGCGATAAAAAGATTAATGATTTTTTTTCAGCTGTACGATAGGATTTCGACCCGGGTTTCAACGCCATGCCGGGCGCCGCAGACAGACGCAGTTCAACGTGCGCGAGAAGTGGAAGAACTTCTTCGGGAGATCGAGCATTCGGCAATAAGAAACATTGATAGGGCCGATCTTCGGGAGCTCCACGAACTTCTGATTCAGCCGCACATGAGGGTGAGTCTGTGAACAATATCAGTTCGTCGTGTTTGGGTCACAAATAACCTTTGCTTTACATCCTAATGAAGACATGAACTTTCTTGGCTATAGTAACTCAAGTAGGTGGTGAAACTTTGGGGTAGTTTTTCTTCTGAAGTTTGAGTTGCTCCCGCTATAAAAGGAAACGTGTCCTTCATTTCGATTATTTTACAGTCTTCAAAGTTTCATCCAAATTGGAGGGATTATTAACACATTACAGTTTTTAAAACATCGTAGTTAAAATGTGACAGAAGTTATTTATGACTCAACCTAAACATTATTAACAGCTTAAACCGATTTATTATTACGTAACTGTAATTAACATAGTTTTTAGCGAAATGACCAATAGTAGTAAATTTAAAATTCAAAAATCTGGTTTTTAATATATGGGGGAGAAATGGGAAAAGACGATTTTAAATTGTAGCGCTTCTTAAAGACTAATTTATGATTCATTTTTTTCTTGATTATAACAATTCCTGACAATCGCACAGAAGTTCTCAAAATAATTGATCGAATACAACACTTGTACAATTTAATAATTTGTTGTTGAACTTCATCAAATAAAACGACGCACTACTTAAATCATTTATAGATTCAGGAAGCAGATAGGAATGAACATTTATAGAATTTTTATAGAAAAATAAGAGTCAGTACTTAGCCCAACGAAGTGTTATGGCAATCCAATACGAGGTAACGGAAATATAGTAACCTTTTTGGAGAAGCGGTACTTATAAATATCCACTGCTGGTGCTTTTACCTTATTTATCCTACTCTTAAGTTGCCTGGGATTAAACCTGAAATGAAACCTGAAGCGTCAAGGCGGTAAAACGGTCCCCAGTTTATTTCTACGTCAGAGAAGGTGTCACGAATGTATCGAACGAATGCTAACCATTGCAAAATGGTATTCTTCCTATAAACTCTAATTTTCGAAAGGGATACACTATCCTACAACAGTCTGAAAACGTCGAAAAAACAACCCTAAGTTACTTCTACTCTATTCTACAAATGAAACTTGACACTGCAAAATGTTAAACTTGTTTTCAATTGTTTTCAACGAGTTCCTAATTCCTCAGCGTATGAAACGTATCAAACCATTCCTTCCTGCTAACTCTCGTTTTCAGTAGGGATAACACTCCGATAAGTCTGCGGCGTGCCACGCAATTGCATTGATCTTTCTTTTCGTCGTGGTTGGTGGTAGTATATTTACCGCGGTGTTTGACATTGCCCGCGATACACCGTAAATAGGGTGCAGAAATGTAGGTCGATCGTTAAAATTCTCATTTAAAAATTCCGTAGCTGTAGCGAGAGGAACACGTAAAGAGGGGAACAGACCGTTCGAAAGAGCAGGAGGATCGACTCGGTGGGAGGAGGAAAAAAAAGAGCTGGCAAAGGTAGACGAAAAGAGCTGGAGAGCGATGTTACCGTGAAAAGAACGAGTTCTGATAGCCGAATGGATCTATGATCCCACCGCGAACCGAATTAATTTCTCCTTTCACTCCGTATGCTAGACGTTCATTGTCCTAAGTCTGTTGTTCGCGAAATCACGTTGTCCGATTTTCGTCCACTTGAACGCTGATGAAACGTGTAATCAGTCCAAGGATTTTCGGATTTCATCCCTCCTGATTCGGTGGACATCGATGCGGTGTCCTACTTTAATTACACATGAGGATAACACAAGACGGTGAACGAAAATAGAAAAGATTGAACCACCGAGAATATTGCCACTATTGCATTCTTCATTCGATTCCATGCAGTGGTTTCATTTTAGTAAAGAACCCGTCTGGCACTTTATATAGAGTATAAATTGGTATCCGCTTTTTCTTGCCTTGGCTGCGGTTATTGTTCTTTTATGAGGGTACACGTCAAACTTCCAGAATTTTTTCAAGATTTAAATACGTATTTTAATTCAAATGAAAGAAAATACATTTTGTTGTTAAGATACGTGTTCTTTTTTTTATATTTTGAGATGTCGATGAAGTTTTTTTTTTCTCAAAGAGAAGGATAATGCTCCTTTCATATAATCCCGAAATTTAATTTTGTGGAACGTGGTAAATTTTCTAATTTGTTTACGTTTCATCTTATGTATTTCCTCATCGATCTGTTATATTCGGGATGAAGTAATAACAACTGCCTCACGTGGAAATACATAATATCAAATTGAATTCAATGTGTTGATTCGCATTGTTTGAAATTGAATTCTGTAAAATGCAGCTGGAATTTTCAATGTATTTTATAATATGGATACGCGTGTCCATATTATATGGACGCTCTTTTCGTCAAATATGTATATACATATTTGAAATCCTGTTGCGCACTAACCAATTGTTTTTTGGTTTAAAAATTAAATGGGAACAAAGTAGTAACCATTTTGTGAATATATTAATGGGACGTAAAATGTTTTGCGATTGAAAATGTTTAGGAAACGGAATTTAATAACAGAAATAATAATTTAGTTCTTCAGAGTTGATGTTACTTCTTCTTGAATATGAATATGAATAATACATAATGCTGTTCTTATATTTTAATAACGCACAGTATTTTCATTGTTTAATTTTAATTTGTAATTGGCGAAAATTCAATTTTCTCTTACTGATTTAATTTTATTATTCATTATCTTATTTCTCTTATGAAAATTAATTAAAACTGATACAATATGTTGTTTCCAAGGATATCTAGCTGAATTATTTTAATTAAATTTCCATTCAGTTACTAAAAAGGTAAAGTGATATAATGAATTCATTTATCTGCTTTTACTGAATTTAAGAATTTAAAAAGTAGCACATATACCGTTTACACATTACTAAATATTTATAATTTCCCAAATGTTTGAGTTTGATGTATAAACTCCTGTGTAAGATGTACGTAGGCGCTCCAAAGACATACACACGCAGCGTCTCAGAAGTACACATCAAATATTAACCTAATCGTGCGTCCTCATTACGTTCAATGCTGATTGAATCCCGGCAACGATCACAGGTCGCGAAACGACCATAAGTAACCTCGCTTAATGTCTTATCGTCAAATGGTACTCGAATATAGGGAGGTATCAGCTTACTGGCTTGCGTTCGCTCTGAAAATGATATTTCAAAGGAACGTGTTTGTCAACTGTTCTCTAACTGTTGCGTTAGAAGTGTTCCAAATGCTCGACTGTGTTTACAATCGATCAATCGCATCGAAGACCTTTCAGAGCAGAATAGCGAAGGAGTTCCGTAAGAACGTAACCCATTCCCCGCTGCTTGTTTATTGGAAAACAGAGTGGTTCGCGAACTCGTCGCGAATATTTCATCGGGTATACACGAAACGTTCGTGTCGTGTGTTACTTTCGTGTGGATTCGCTTCAGAAATGCAAACAAGGGCTGTGATTAACCACACTTTGTCGCAAAAGTCTATATAACAGCATAAAATATATAAAAATCGTTTGAAATTGTCACGAAATCCACGCACGTTTGTAAATACACATTGCAGTGTTTCATTTTTTTGAATTAGGTGGGTTAGAAAGTTTTTCACCTCTTGGTTTGCTTTTTATATATGGTGGGATATAGTTTAACTGGCCTCAAAGGTGAGATTAGTCATAGTCGTACACTTTCATATTTTATTTAAAGCTTTTCATTTAGTTGGCTATGCTATACATCACAGTTAAACAATAAATAAGTAAAAATCTAAAAAAATTGCACATACACCATTTACATATTATTAAATGTTCATAATTTTGCGAACGTTGATTTTTATACCTCACCTTCACAAGTCGAAACACATTATTTCTTGTATTTTACTTTTTAATACAGAAATATGTACCTCACGAGAACCTAAACATAACAATTAAATTAGAATTATTCTTACTTAATTTTCTACATAAATAGAATTTTACTAAATTCAAGCTGTCTTATACGTATTATATGCATGTGTATCTTCTTAAAGTGTATGGATTATTTATAATTTCCTATATAAATGCAATTTCATTAAATTCGAGAAAACGTATTAGCTGTAACAAATGAGTATCTTCCTAAAAGGTGTGAATTATATAGATTTTTCAATTAATGTTCGCATACTTCGTACCCGTATGTGGACGTTTGTGACCAATTGTGTCTTGACATTGGTTGTTTTATGTTTCATTACGTGTTAGCCATCAGCGGCCACGTTCCAAGCGTGACAACGATGCGGTTTATTACCGCTCTACAGCTTAATGGTTAAGCAAATACGTCCAACCACGGTAATTGCATAATTAAGACTGCGCAGAATAAGTTCCTGCGCCGTGCGACATAATGCCGCTGTGGTCGCGTTTGGTTTCTAAACGTACTTATGCTGGTTATTCGCTACTCTCGAAATCATAGTTGTTGGAATTGCTAATTGAGTAGGCTGTGGGTATTGTTATATACCTGATTGCTGTCAGATTCATAACTAGGGTAGTATGGAAACAGAATTATTGTTAGAGACCAGAATTATTTTTAGAGATTTCAATGCTACTTTGATTTCCCGTGCCAATGAGAATTAGAAAATCCTGTTTTATTATGCAACCTTGGACTTTGTTAATAAAGTCTACTACAATATTTTCTAGACAAAACTATAATTATTTTATTTCTATCAATAAATGGGTAAACTTAGTTAACCCATCAATGATCCACAAATTTGTGTTAAATATTTTATTTTTACGTAATTCGACCGTATAGGGAATGAAGTTCAAAGTGCCATGTGTCACGAATGTATCGTCTCCTTGAAAGAAACTCTGAGTCCTTTGTCCAATTACGTTGCGCAGGTTTGCTCTTGGCAACAAATAACTTCTCCCAATATGCTTCTCTTACTCTACCGGGTGTCTCATTTAACTCTTCAAATACCTCTAATACTAAGTGCTTTTGGTGAACCCTAATTTGATGTAATTATTTTCGTAAGTGGATGTATGAAACTCAACTTCTTTATTTTAAATCGAAGTTCTTTATGACGAGATAAAAGTTTCAAGGGATATGCATATATATATAT